>NC_089847.1:29698931-29728931 GCF_035609145.1 Eleutherodactylus coqui | reverse complement strand
CTATCTCATATCTATCTATCCATCTATCTATCTATCTATCTCATATCTATCTATCTATCTATCTATCTATCTATCTATCTATCTATCCATCTATCTCTTCTATCTATCTATCTATCTATTTATCTAGAGTATTTCCAGACATAAAATTCATAAACAAAAGATTTTTCCGATTAATTGGAATTTTTAAGACAACAACAATTTGATTCGGACAATTATAGTATTAACAATAGTTTCCATACTAGTTTCTGAAATATTGGCTCTTGGAAGGAATATTCAGCTTAACAACCACTGTAGGCCAAGATTTATTAATTTCTTGAAAGACATAAGTAGTATTTTATTAGAATTATTGATCATGAATAAACCTTCCCATTAGACGTAAAGATGTGGTTTTATTAAGACTTTATTGATTTTATAAAGGTGCATGTTTTCGTAATGATTATTGACAATGATGAGATCAACAGAAGTCAGACAGATATTTTGAAGAGTTTCATTTTAGTCTGAGAGGTAATGTAGAACCTCAATAAAGAAGGCTTTAGAAGACGGCTGACGTCTCTCTCCAGCGCTGATCATAGAACACATGACCGGCAATGGAGCCGGTCACATGTTCTTCCTCCCGGCTCTGCAGAGAGACGGCCGTCTTCAGGTACGTCCGTCTGCTGGTGTCAGTCACACGGGCGCATCAGCGCCGGTGTACGGGTGCCGATGCGCCCGTGTGACTGAGACCTAAAAGGTTTTTAGAGCTACCCCTTCTATGATATTCATATTCCTTAATAGGACGTATGGACAGTGGTTGTCCTAATGGGACAACTATTTTAACTAAAATTTGTAACCAAACCTTGCTACTGCAAAGGCGAATAAGAAAAATACTGCGCTGTCAAAGTTAGTCTACATATATTTTTTTGACCATTCACCATATTTTTTTTTTTACTATTTTTCAGACTTTGACTCTATATATTTTTGGGGACAGTGGCTCCTGTATTGACAAAAAACCTTTACCATTTACAGTATGTGAAGGTGTACTTTATGTCAACTATACGTGACCTGAAAAACAATAAACCAAAGTTGAAGCAAGAACAACAGTGCGGTTAATCAACGTATTTGGAAAAAGTTTAACAAAATTCGACCTGCTTTGAACCTGGCAATTATTGAGGATTAGTAGATAGGTGTTCATGTGAAACTTTTTGGATTTGTAGAAGTGATTCCATTTTCGGTGTAATAAATAATGTATTTCAGATAAGAGCCTATTTAGCTATTCAAGTTTGGTCTAATTATTCTAGTAAGTAGTTTAATGAGGCTATGTCGAAATGTGTCTATACCCTCTTGAACATCTCATCTATTAATGAGTAGCCTAAAAAAGATTAATTTAACAGTTTGAATGTGGAGAGTCCATATGCTGAAAAACATTATTTTAATTTATTTTTTACGATATTATGTTTCAAATAATAATTTTTGTCCTTCAAAACACTTATGCTTTTCCCGGAAATGACAGTAGCATTTGAGATAGCTTTCCATAAGATGCTTAAGTGTAGTGAGTATAGCCAGTCCCTGTATAACTACTGGAAACTTAAAGTGCATTTACAGGGACAGACTATAGGGCAAAAAACATTCAACCGAACATTTGTTTCCTTGATAGATAGCCTGTGAAAATGTACCAAAGATCAGCCAATGACTGAGCAAACACTCGTTCATTGGCTGATCTGTTCATCTATGTGAGCATAACAATTCTTACTGGTCATCTCTACATCTGCTTGTGTGAACGGGAAGATGTAAAGTTGAGCAATGACATCTATATGATCACACACTATCATATTACCAATTGTTCCTGTCTGTAATGCCGATTCATGTGTGAACATCAGGGAAAGAGCACTGATCAACATTCTTGATCAATTGGAACTCACTGGCTGATTTTCGGGCCATGTAATGGTACCTTTAAACAGAACAACTATTGTACAGATGGGGGCTCAGAAAAGTCATTGAAGCATAGGAATGACAATTTGTTTACTGTTACACAGAGCGATGATTGATCATTAGTAGATATGAGCGAGCACCAAAATGCTCGGGTGCTCGTTACTCGGGACGAAATTTTCGCAATGCTCGAGGGTTCGTTTCGAGTAACGAACCCCATTGAAGTCAATGGGCGACCCGAGCATTTTTGTATATCGCCGATGCTCGCTAAGGTTTTCGTTTGTGAAAATCTGGGCAATTCAAGAAAGTGATGGGAACGACACAGCAACGGATAGGGCAGGCGAGGGGCTACATGTTGGGCTGCATCTCAAGTTCCCAGGTCCCACTATTAAGCCACAATAGCGGCAAGAGTGGGCCCCCCCCCCGCACTGTCAGCATAAAGATCGTTCTCCTCTGCCATAGCTGTAACAGCTGTGGCAGAGAAGAACGATGTTTGCCCATTGAATTTAATGGAGCCAGCAATACAGCAGGTTCCACTGAAAGCAATGGGCTGCCGGCGATCGCAGGATGAATTGTCGGGAAGGGCTTAAATATATAAGCCCTTCCCTGCAATTCATCCAGAAATGTGTTACAATAAAAATATATACCGGCGTATAAGGCGACGGGGCGTATAAGACGACCCCCCAACTGTCACCTTATACGCCAGTAATACAGTGCAGCAAAGAATAAAAATCATTACTCACTTCTTCTGACGTTCTGCACCGCTTCTGCAGGCTGTCGCTCCCTCCTGGTCCACGACAGAGCATTGCTTTCTGGACGCAGGGCTTGAAATCCCCGCCTCCAGAAACACAGACAATGACATCATTGGCTGTGATTGGCTGAAGGCACGTGTGTTTCTGGTGGCGGGGATTTAAAGCCCTTCGTAGCGAAATCAATGCTCTGATTTGTCTTCTATATGTTCTCAATGGGGTCGGCGCTGCTGCCGCCGGCCCCATTGAGCGCATATAGAGAAGAGAACAGAAATCTATGTGCGATCTGCGATTTCTATGGCCTTAAGAAGGACCGTTGGGGTTCTTGAAACCTAAAATACTCCTAACACTCTCCCTATAGCAGCTCCACCAAGATAGCACTTTCCCTGAACTAATGTCAGAATGCATCTGAGGCGAGCCGCGGGAGGGGCAGATTTTAATAATCGGGTGACACCTGTTCTCGCCAGCCACTCACTGCAGGGGGTGGTATAGGGCTTGAACGTTGCAGGGGGAAGTTGTAATGCCTTCCCTGTCTTTCTATGGGCCAGAAAAGCGCGCAAATTTCTCAGGGAAGAAAATGAAAGTAACCCGAACACCGCGTGGTACTTGTTACGAGTAACGAGCATCTCGAACACCCTAATACTCGAACGAGTATCAAGCTCGGACGAGTATGCTCGCTCATCTCTAGTAGAGATGAGCGAGTATACTCGCTAAAGGCAATTGCTCGAGCGAGCATTGCCTTAAGCGAGTATCTCCCCCGCTCGAGACTGCAGGTTCGGGTGCCGGCGTGGGGGAGCGGTGAGTAGCGGCTGTCAGCAGGAGGGAGCTGGGGGGAGAGAGGGAGGGAGAGATCTCCCCTCTGTTCCGCCCCGCTCTACCCCGCAGCTCCGTGCCCGCTGCCGGCAACCGAACCTGCAGTCTCGAGCGGGGGAGATACTCGCTAAAGGCAATGCTCGCTCGAGCAATTGCCTTTAGCGAGTATACTCGCTCATCTCTAATCATTAGTTGTTTGCCGAGATATCACTTATAGAGGAGATCTCCAGGCAAATTCTTTTACAAGATGTTCCAATACGAACAACTAAATTTTAAACTAGATGGCTTTTGATCATCCAATGACTATTTTTTGGTAAGCTGAAATGAAGCAACTAGCGATTTATCACTGATCACCATGTTGGTGGCCATGTTTACACTGATTGACTATCATTTGAATTTACTCTTTCAAGCAATTATTAGAATGACAGTTGTTCAGTTTATGGCCAGCTTCACACTGGTGATAAAATTGTGTGATTTTCAAGAGAGTGAGCGAAAATGCATGATTATGAAACCAATGCTTTTCAATTGTTTCATTCTCATTTGTGATGTTTTCACTCAAGACGTGTTGCGATAAAAAAATCTTCGATGCTGCCTATTGTTTTCAATGGGAGAACATTGCGATCCCCTGCCACAGCTTTGACAGCCACTCTGGGGAATTCCTTCAGCCACACTGGGACGTGAGACTGTTTCCATGTGAAAATGCCTCACATCAAGGGTTTTCAGAAGGATTGCAAGGGCGATATCTAGCCATGAATCATGGTCCGATATTACCCTCGCCAGTGTGAAGCCGGCCTAAATGTAACTTAAAAGAGGACTAATTTGAAGATGCCTCAAATTCTTTGATGGATACACTCCTGGAGAAGTCAGTCAGTACCCCTCCACCAATTAGTAGAGCTTCGCTCTTCTAGGACCCTCAACCCTCAGTCATTACTCCACAGACATCTTATAAACTTTTATAGTGCTACCGTCTCATTACCAAAATGAAATATCCTGAATTAATTACATTAGTTTAATTTTTCTACTACATCAGCGCATATATTGATAACTATTAAGGCTTTTTTACATTTTAGGATAGGCCATCATACAGCACAAGATAGCTGGGGTCAATGATTGCCTGCAATGGTCACGTGGGAACACCAGTATATAACTATTACAGCCATTTAAAGAAAAGGCTGGTGGAGAAGACTGGAACGGTGGAACTGGAGAAGTGGTGGATTGAACTATTGAGTATTACGTCTTTTTTATTTTAGAACATTTGCCACATTAAGGCCTCGGTCACACGGGCGATTTTTCGCACGATTTGCGCATGCGCATGCGATCGCTGATTTTATAGAACCATTGCTTTGCAATGGTATCGGACACATGAGCGCTTTTTATGCGCTCGTCCGATAAATTATAGAACAGAAATCGCAGATCGCGCCTATCTGCGACCTGCGATTCCTGGTCTTCTCCATATGCGCTCAATAGGACCGGCGGCAGCAGCGCCGACCCCATTGAGAACATATACAACACAAATCATTCTCCTCTGCCACAGCTGTAGCAGCTGTGGCAGAGAAGAATGATGTTTGCCCATTGAATTCAATGGAGCCAGCAATACAGCCGGCTCCATTGAAAGCAATGGGCTGCCGGTGTTCGCAGGATGAATTTTCGGGAAGGGCTTAAAAATATAAGCCCTTCCCTGAAACTCATCCAAAAATGTGTAAAAAGTAAAAAAAAATATATACTGACCTTGTCCCTGCAGACGGAGTTCAGCCGCGGCCGGCCGGCAGTTCTCCTGAACTGCTGTGAGTAGTATTCAGCAGGCGGGGATTTAAAATCCCCGCCTGCCGAATGGGCTGCCTCTGATTGGTCACAGCCCTCACCAATCAGAGGCAGCTCTCACTCACCCATTCATGAATTCATGAATGGGTGAGTGAGTGCTGCCTCTGATTGGCTCAGCGCAGGGACCAATCAGGGGCAGCTCTCAGCTGTCATTCAATAGCTTTCAAAAGAAACACGGCTAGGAGCAGATTTTTCGGGCGGTTTTTCGGCCCTGTCATGCGATCCGCAAATCGCGGCAAAAGCGCCGGTGTGACCAAGGCCTAAGAAAGAAATGCATTTCATGGTTAGATTGTTGTGTCATTAGAGCCTTATGTGATGACTAAGAAATTAAGTTAACAAAAATATTGGGCCCCTAATCAATTCATCACACATGAGAAAATTTGTCCAAAATTAAATATTTTTAGATAATTAAAAAATATATATTTTCTTTCATTTTAGCAAATGCAGGTCATTTTTAAAATAGGTGATATTTCTCTTTACATACCATAAGAAGCTTTAAGACTCACAACTCAGTTCTTTTATATAATGTACTATAATAGGTATTGTTCCCACCGGAATCTGGATTCAACACCTTACTTTGACCTTAACCTCTGTTATTGCATTTCAGCAGAATGTCACGAGCAATTACCTGGTAGAAGAAGTGTTAACCACAGTGACTACTGCATAATTATATTGGTGCTATCAAGTCTTAGAAACCCAGTGTATGTATAATTATCCATCAGTAGAAGCCATGAACAACATTTGTATGAGTGCTGCACTTATAATGTATAGATTTTCTAAGTACAATATAACTTTAAAGGTTGCTGACTGTGTGATTCTAAACAAAACTACTTTAAGTTGATTTATATACATTTTCTTATTTTTTTTCTCAGGTCATTGAATGTATAGGAAAACTATTCTACAGATGTTCTCAAGGGTTATGTAATAAAACTGATTCATTTTAGAGAAGCTTGAGGGGAAAATGAATGTATTCTAGAAAATTAAATTATGTAACCAGTCAAAATAGTGTAAAAATAGACAGTGAAAAAATGGTTGCTGTGAAATTGAAATGAAAAACAAATGAAAGCAATTACAGCCCAAACCCCACTGTTTTACTCTAGCAGACTTGTATCAGCCTTATCTTGGTCCCTTCAAGCAGCATACAAAATATTAAAAGAAACCTGAAATGTTGATGTTTTCACATGGACTATGGAGCCTTTACCTGAAATGTTGATGTTTTCACATGGACTATGGAGCCTTTACCTGAAATGTTGATGTTTTTACACTGACTATTGAGCCTTTACTATAGGGTAAGACTTTCTGTCACTTTTTTCAGTTGGGTCATGTAGACTGTAGACAGGGTCATCAATTATCACATTATCAAAGGACATGATTACAAATATAATGTAACACCTCTATTATAAAGGCCCACTTATACACAAAGATATTTTTTTTAAACGATTGAAAGACTAAGGTCTCGGTCACACGGGCGATTTTTCCCGCGATTTGCGCATGCGATCTGTGATTTTATAGAACCATTGCTTTACAATGGTATCTGACACATGGGCGCTTTTTATGCGCTTGTCTGATAAATTATAGGACACAAGAAATCGCAGATTGCGCCTATCTGTGATCTGCGATTCCTTGTGTTCTCTATATGCGCTCAATGGGGCCGGCGGCAGCAGCGCCGACCCCATTGAGAACATATACTACACAAATCATTCTCCTCTGCCACAGCTGTAACAACTGTGGCAGGGAACAATGATGTTTGCCCATTAAATTCAATGGAGCAATATAGCCGGCTCCATTGAAAGCAATGGGCTGCCGGCGAGCGCGGGATGAATTTTCGGGAAGGGCTTAAAAATATTAGCGCAGGGACCAATTAGGGGCAGCTCTCCGCTGTCATTTAATAGCTGAGAGCTGCTCCTGATTGGTCCCTGCGCTCAGCCAATCAGAGGCAGCACTCACTCACCCATTCATGAATTCATGAATGGGTGAGTGAGAGCTGCCTCTGATTGGTGAGGGCTGTGACCAATCAGAGGCAGCCCATTCAGCAGGCGGGGATTTTAAATCCCCGCTGCTGAATACTACTCAGAGCAGTTCAGGAGAACTGCCGGCCGGCTGCGACTGAACTCCGTCTGCAGGGACAAGGTGAGTATATATATATTTTTTTTTTTACACATTTTTGGATGATTTTCAGGGAAGGGCTTATATTTTTAAGCCCTTCCCGAAAATTCATCCCGCGCTCACCGGAAGCCCATTGCTTTCATTGGAGCCGGCTGTATTGCCGGCTCCATTGAATTGCAATGGGTTGGACAGCGCTCCTGTGATTGGCCCGTTTCAACGAAAACGCGGCTAGGGGCAGATTTTTCCGGCGATTTTTCGGCCCCGGTCACGCGATTTGCGGATGCGCATCCGTCATGCGATCTGCAAATCGCGGCAAAAAACACCCGTCTGACCGAGGCCTTAAAGTGCACACAGCTGCATTGTTCTCACAAGGGCTGCCAGCAGAATACAATGTAATCACCCAGCTCCCAGGGAGAACACAGCATGTGGTCTGTTGAGAAATACTTTATCTCTCTGTGGCTTAAGGATGGATTTTAAGTTCACCCTAAAATCGTTGTTTAGATGACAAGTACACTATGCCCGCATTTACATGTAACGATTATTGCTCATTTTGAGCGATAATCGTCACGTGTAAATGGGCCTTCAGGCTATCACAGATAAAATGGAAATACACTAAAAGTGATGGAGACAGCTCAACACCTCCTCCCTCCACTAGCAAAGTGACTACTGGGACATCTTAAGAGCATGCTTACTACACTCTACCATATAAGTCAATGGTTTATTTCTGTTTTCTTATCTCCAGATGAAAATTTCTGAAACTGCTATTGGAGTTGCTAAGGTAAGATGGCCACTCCCAGAATCATATAAAGAAAAGACAATACAAAAATAAAATTAGAAAATAAAAACAAATAAAATATTTATTGCAAGTGTTGCACAAATATTTAAAAAGTTCAGTTTGACTAGTTCACTGAAAATCGGTGGAAGGTTTGATTCAGTCCAATTAGTTAAATCCAAAGAGGAACTTCACCAAAATCCCAAAAATGTCTGTATAAAACTGTATAGGAGCCATGAACAAATTTCTTCCTTAAGGGCTCAGTCAGTTGAATGTTTGTTTTTGTGCACCTGTGTGCACAAAACAATGCGCTGCATGGATGTGCAAAATGCGCCTGACTGAAGCTCCATTCCCATTGCTTTCAATGGGGCTGGCACTGCTGAGCCCCATTTAAAGCAATAGCATGCTGGCAACCCCTACAGTGATTTTCGGGGAAGAGCTTAAAATATAAGCCCTTCCCTGAAAATAATCCCTAGCTGCTGGAAAAAATATATATATACATCACCTGTCCGCTGCTGTGCAGCTCCAGCATGTCTTCTCCGTGGTGCCCCAACACTGTTCTGAAGCACTTTCTTCAGGCTGGGGATTTAAAAATCCCTGCCTCCTGAAACTGCTGTGTCTGAGTGGCTGAGCGATCAGCCAATCACAGGCAGTGCTCAGCCATTCATTGAGTGCTGCCTGTGATTGGTCATGAAGCTCAGCCAATCAGAGACAGCGCTCAGCCATTATTTGGGAGAACACCGCGATCATCTGCCACAGCTGTTACAGCTGTCACAGCTGTGGCAGGGGATTCTTTACTCCCCACGGGGAGTCCCCTTGTTACTGAACACTGTGACAGTGCTGTCACTGTGTTCAGCGACAAGGGGACTCCACGTGGGGAATATTTACACGCACCATGGACCTATGCGGTACATGCATGTCTTATGTTTTGCAGGTGCGCGCCTTTGCACGCCTGTAAAACACGGACATGTAAACACATCATTTCGGCAGGTTGAGAAAGGCATATTACATGCCGAATCCAATGCATCAGATGGTAGCGTATATCGGCCGTCCGTGAAAACACTGGCTGATATACGCTCGTGTGAATAAGCCCTAAGGCTTAGTTTTTTTCTGAAATGCCTAGGTCCCTGTTCTCAGGTGAGAGTTTTTACCTTTCTATGGATATATTCTAGTAAAGATTCATTTTTTATGGGAAGTGCTGGAGCGATATAAATCATTTTTTCCACAAAACAAGGTTTTACTGTTTTGTGTCGCTCTACACCATTTATTGTGATAATTAGTTAGTTTAAAAAAGGCAACCCTTTTTTCTCAGGCATAACATCACTCTCATGCATGGGTAAGTCTGGTGTTGTCATTCCATTTGTGTGAAGAAGCTGGAGCTCAATACTAGAGACAGCAGATAGCCCTTCTGCGATAATATAGAATGTTTACCTGCCATCCTATGGATGAAAAAAAAAATCACAATTTAATTATTAGTATTGATTTATTGGCTCATCTGCACTATAATTTTAATTAACCACAAGTTTTAATGGTCATTGTATAAGAACTACAGATGTAGCAAATGTTAACGTTACACATTATGACAACTCAACCACAGTGTACTACAATGCTACGAAGAGTTACTACAGTGTGTCAGTCATGGTAAGGATTTCTAGATCTGGACATTGAATAGTTTTCAATGTTTTAGTTAATATTAGTTAATATATATACCTCAAACCAAGTTTGGATTACTTGAACTCTTAGGTAAAAAAAGTTAGGGCTCCTACACATGGGCATATGGATAAATGCGCATGCTTCAGCGCAATATATCTGCACAATGAGCGAGACACTTTTTCGTACATATCTGCACATTGTAGTGTACTTTTTTGTGAACGCAGGTCCTGTTCATATGTACATGCAGATTCATGGCATAACAGCCCGAAATTTTTTATTAGCTGTATGAGTCCTTGTTGTTTTTTTTAAAATGAGCAGTCATTTTTTTTACTAGTTTATGGAAAGAAGAAGAAAGAAAGTGAAAGAAGGAAGAAAGGAGAGGAAGAATAAAGAAGGAAGTAGAAAGAAGAAAAAGAGAACGGAAGTAGAAGGAAGAAAAAAGAAGGTAGAACAAAGAAGGAAAAAGAGAAGGAAGAAGTAAAAGGAAGAAGAAAGAAATAAGAATGTCAAAAGGGGAGAAAAGAAAAGAAATAAGAAGAAAAAAGGAGGGAAAGAAAGAAGAAGGAAGAAGAAAGAAGAAAGAAAAATGAAGAAAGAAGAAAGCAGAAAGAAGGCGAAAGAAGAAAGGGGGGAGAAGTAAATAAAGCAAAAGAAGGAAGTAAAAAGAAGAAACTAGGAAGAAAGAAAAGAAGAAGGGCGTAGGAAGAAGGAAGAAAGAAGGAAGAAGAAGAACTACCTTTAGGTTTTTAGTAAAGAAAAGCCTTTCAGAAATAAAAGTGCAGTCTTTGACTCACCGTCAGCGTTTCTGCCTCACGTATAACAAGTTCTGGGTTTGAGACCCGGTGAAAGAAGAGGTTAAATACATAGAAGCTCTGTTACTGTGCTATGGAGGCCTCCAACTTCTGTGCAGGAGAAACTACACAGTATGGAATGCCAGCAACTTTCTTTGTAGTTTCTCCTTCTGACTTGTATAATGGAAGCTACATAAGACCCAAATGCAGAGAATAGCAATGGGTCCTGTTAGATGCTACACCTTGCCGGATGTTGATGCCGACCCTGAATATTGCACCACCATCCTGCAACTTTGCAGTCTGTGTCCTACAACCTCACGCGAAGCTTCGATACTCTCCTGCCTTCCCACTCTGATTCAGGGACAGTCTGCTGCTGGATATGTCAATTCATAAGTGTTATGAATAGAACAATCTGTACAGACACAGGCCATTCTAGCAATTTACAGTACTGAACCGATATATGATTTGCACTTAGCAGTTTTCATTGAACTAATGGAATGAAGAAGAAAACAGGTTCTTACTGCATGATGCACAGGACAAACAAAGGGATGGTGAGGTTAAGCGATTGCAGAGCTTATTGTTCACCAACCAAAGTTGCCTATCCTCACCGACATTATCTTTCACGGCCAACAATGCATTAGTTGTGAAAATTATAACTTCTTTACGCTCCGCTGTTAAAATAAACTGTTACTGATGACCTGATGGGAATGACTAGAACGATCCCTTTCCCTTCCCCCAGGCAGGAATCAGGCTTGCCAATACTGAATTCCTGCCAAATGGTCCCACGGGTCGTGCAAAGCTGAAGACCTCAGTGTATAGTTCCTGTAATAACAATGCTTTCCCGCTGATTAAATACATTTGGGAAAAAAAAAAACCAAAAAAATAACATAGGTAATGCTTATTACTCTCGTAAATGGTTGGACTGGAATAAAGGCTATTAATATTTCATGGTCGAAATGCAGTCTGTTTACATAGCAGGCTGCAATGGGAAATATCCCGTCTTCTTGAGTGACATCATTTAACACCTCTTTCCTTCGAAAAGTGCTGCGCACGTGGAGAAAATATTTTCCTTATAAAATATTAAGAGAACCTCTTACATAGGAGTCAGTTTACACAGTGTGAGGTAAGTAGGGTTTTGTTTGTTAGTCTCTTGCATATTCCATCAATTTGCGAGGTGACCTAAGACACCGTCTGTTCCCGCATTGTGATAGATTGAGAGATAATGAAGCATTATTATTGAATGCTGTGGAATATCTTGTCTATTCTACAATGCAGCATGTTTCTCCAGGGCAGGACGTATCTTTAACCTTAACTAAGACCTTTGATCTAACAAATACAAGAATTTTATCGTACTGGTAAATTCCATTGTGTTTAGGAAAAAATGCTAATAATATTGTAATATTGTGTTCATATTTTATACTCCAAGCTAAGAAAGAATCAAAATACTTAAAGGGGTTGTCCCGCGCCGAAACGGGTTTTTTTTTTTTTTAAACCCCCCCCCCCGTTCGGCGCGAGACAACCCCGATGCAGGGGTTAAAAAAACCACCCGCACAGCGCTTACCTGAATCCCGGCGGTCCGGCGTCTTCATACTCACCTGCTGAAGATGGCCGCCGGGATCCTCTGTCTCCATGGACCGCAGGGCTTCTGTGCGGTCCATTGCCGATTCCAGCCTCCTGATTGGCTGGAATCGGCACGTGACGGGGCGGAGCTACACGGAGCCGGCATTCTGCACGAGCGGCCCCATAGAAGACAGGAGAAGACCCGGACTGCGCAAGCGCGGCTAATTTGGCCATCGGAGGGCGAAAATTAGTCGGCACCATGGAGACGAGGACGCCAGCAACGGAGCAGGTAAGTATAAAACTTTTTATAACTTCTGTATGGCTCATAATTAATGCACAATGTACATTACAAAGTGCATTATTATGGCCATGCAGAAGTGTATAGACCCACTTGCTGCCTCGGGACAACCCCTTTAAAGGGATATTCTGGTCATTTATGTTTTATTGATGACCCATCCTAAGGATAAGCCATCGGTATCGAGTCAGTGGGGGTCCAACTCTTGGCACTCCCACTGATCAGCTCTTTGCCAGAGTTGCTGTGTATCAGAAGTAGCGCAGTTCTGTACTCAGTGCAGCAGCCCGGGACTGTGAGTTCAATGCTATTTAATAAAATAAGACTTGGGCCCAATGTCCACAGGCAGATCTGATTTGTGAAACCCACGTGTGTCACCGTGCAGAAGATATGCATATCAAGCTGCCCATAGGGAAGCATGGGATTTGCACATGAGTTAAAGCATGTGGATTTGTTTAGCAGGACCTTTTGGTCCGGAAAACAAATCACAGTATGCTCCATTTCAGTACGGTTCCCACGTGGACGGCTTTCATTGAAGTCAATGGAAGCCGTCCAATGTACAGCCCGTCCGAATTGAATTGAATTGTGGACGCGCCACGGATTTCGTGGGAAAGCAGAAGTTTTTTTTAAAAAAAGAAACTCTACTGCGCATGTGAGGTGGAGCGTCAGCCGTCTGGCGCTTCAGCACACATCCGCAGTGAAGAAAATAGAAGACCCGGACAGGCACGCAAAAGACCCGGATGGGTACGCAGTGTCCTCAGCCACAGGCAGGGTCAGATTCCACTGCAGGCTCCCGCATGCTGAATCCAATCTGCCCGTGGACATTGGGCCTTAGCTTGCAGTATTGTTAATGGTAACTGTACAATGTAGGGAACTTTGCTAGATTTCCTGCACAACAACCCTGGCCAACAATTAGTCAGCGGGAGTACTGGGTGTCAAATCATCACCAATCTAATATTGATTGCCTATTCCGAGGACAGGTCACCAATCAAAAACAATGGCAGAATACCTCTTTAAAGGGAACTTGTAATCACTTTTTAACCTCATAAACCACATATGGGACTCAAAGATAAGAGAACAGGAAGTCCGGGAAGCTGTGTTTTGTACACACTGGGTGCCCTGCTCCTGTGCTATGTCCCCAAAAAGTTGGTGCACACATACAGCATGACTCTTTTCAGCCAGCTCTGTGTGTACACACCTCTCTCATCCATCTCTACAGGGGAACATGCACACAGAGCCAGCTGAAAAGAGTCATAGTGTGTGTGTACTTCTCCGGTACAGGCCACAGGAATAGAGAATTTGGTCAGTATGAAACACAGCTTCCCAGACTCCATATTTCCTCATCTTTGAGCCCCATAACATAGTGTATGGGGTCAAAGGTGATGACAGTTTCCCTTTAATATTATTAAAGGGGTTTTCCAATACTTAAAATTGCCTCACAACCTCTGTCCTTCCTGATTGCTGCTGAGCAGGACATGTGACTTCTGCAGCCAATCATCAGCTATAGAAAGTCACTGCCTTGGCCAATGATTGGTTGAAGTAGTTGGATGTCTTGGTCAGCAGCAACCAGGAAGGACAGTGTGGTTGTGAAGCAATTTTAAGTTGGAAAAACCTTTTTAATATAATTGTTTATGAAAATTTAGCATCTCTGGTCAATGGACCTGCCATGATGATCCTTTCACAGAACATCTCTACCTTCTATCATTCCTTGGGAGCACAAATTTTTGCAATTTATTTTTTGTAAATCTTTATTAAACAGCAAAAGAGAAAATAAGTACATCAGGCAATAAAGCAATAGTATGGGTAAGTTAAGAAGATACAGATATAGCAAAGTTTAACTTGACACCTAATGCCTTAAATAAACTGTGACAAAGTATTTTTTCTTGGCTTTTCAATGGCTTTTCGAAGTCTTCTGTCTTAAGATGAGATAACTTGTTGCAGTAAGTTATCCATGTTGGGTTAAATTTTGCTGTGTCTGTACCTTTCGACATGTAGGTCGTAAATATAAAAAGGATTAACATTATAGTGCTGGATTGGCTTGAGTAAATCAGGATTGATTTGATGTAAAGTCTATGAGAACAGTTCCTGACCGCTAAGACAATGGTTTAACATTCACATAGAAGTTATAGGTCCAAGACTATTGCAAGGGACAGTCAGAGAGATCAACTTTTCTTGAGTTTAGCATGTTGTTTGTTTTCCAAGGCTGTTAGTTTCTCCACCATGCACATAAAATCTAGTTTAATATTCCAGACTTGTATGGATCTAGTATATCATTCTTTCTTTCTCTCATACGAGGTGTAGGAAGGAGAAGAAAAACAAAAACCCAGGAACTCTGCCTCAGGAAAGCATGACTAAAGGTAGCCATGTATTGGAGATTCCCGATGGCCAACTTGTCATTCATGGTTGATTTGTGAAAGCTTTTACTTTTAGAACAATTCCTTAAATTACAACTACATTGTTGCTGTAATCTGTGGCCTACTCTAAGCTTCTACTCATGGAACAAAGACCTTTGCTTGACTTTTGTCATGCTTATGTCTACCATAAAATGATTTCAAAAGATACCATCTGTATATAATGGTCTAAATCAACATGTTTGGCTGTACAAGATCTCTAATTTACTGTGCAACCAGATTTAAGCTCAATTCACACGCAACTATTATCGCTCAAAATTCGTTTAAACAATGGCTTTTGAGTGATAATTGTTGCATGTTAAAGCTTCCATCTTTCACTATTCGCCTAAACAATGATTTTTAGGTGAGCTTAAAATCCATTGTTCAGCCGGAGAGAGATAGCAGGGACCGTACGCTGTGTTCTCCATGGGAGCAGCTAATTACATTGTATTCAACTGACAGCCTGCAGCAGCCCATGCAAAGACAATGCAGCTGACTGCAATGTCCAGACCACATGCTGGGACTTGCAAACAGCTGCTGGAGGCTCATTTACATGCAAATGAAGGTAAAAACTGCTAGCAGACATGCAGTTTATGCAAAACGATTGCTAAAACTGGCAATCTTTCAGTCGTTTGAAAGATTGTCTTTGTGTGTAAATGGGCCTTTAGTTGTATTAAGGTACATTTACGTGGGACGACTGTTAGGCTTATAAGCACCCAACAAATGTCCCACAGACTATTGTTTCTGCGCTTTCACGCATGAGCGATAGTCATTCAGAGAATGGAGGCAGAGTGTGCTAAAGATCGCTCTGGTTTTCCACCTCCATTCACTACAAACAGGCCCATGTAAACTACCTTCATAATGCCATCTCAAACCTTTCTAATAAGGTTCTGTTCAATTTAACTTTAAATGCAAATTTGTAATCTCACAATGCAATTTACTAACAAGAAAGGAGGGGAGTGGGTTTTCTTGCAAATTACAGCATCTAAGCCATCTTAATGATCTTTACTGGTCTAGTGGGTTCATATGATGAATTTTTCTACCTGCTCTGGCATTTTACAAAAAATGGGCTTAAGTAAAAATAATAAAAGGGATGTACATTTAATGCGGTCCCACTTGGGCTCTGGAGCCATAGGGGGGCCATAAGCTCTCTTGTCTCCAAATAAGGAGATCAGAACTCTGAAAAAAGCGTTATAGTTGGAGGTGCAGTTACAGATTTTGCATTGAGGTTTAGTAGCTTTCAGCTACACCTCTATATATAATATAGGAGCCCTCTTCATAAATAAGGACTGCTGAGAGGGTTCAAGTGCCCTTATTTGCATAAGTTGCAGGAAAAAGTGCAACTGATATCTCTCCAAAAGCAGACTATTTTAAAGATGCCCACACATGAAGAGATCTGTCAAGTGAAAATGGCCTTTTAGGAGAAAAAAATAAAAGAATTCCAGCATTATTTACAGGAAGATAAAGAGCTGTGGTTGATTCATAGATCACCTATTTCTAAAAAAGTCATCCCACAAAGATTCATAGCCAACACTCTATCCATAAATGTAATGGAAAAGTGGCCACACTTGCATGCTACCCTCTTCATTAAGACCTATGGGAGCTAAGGATCATTCTGATAGGTGAAGGTCTCAGAGGTAGGACCTACACTTAGTAGACCTCTATGGCATGTAGATATACCATAAATGCTCAAGATGGGGATATCCCTTTAAATAAATGTGTTAGTGAAGTCCATGGTACGTTGAGTAATGGCATCTACATTTTGTCATATATAATGTTCAAAGTCTGTATTTAGAACATTACTTAGATCTATATATAAATCATTCTAGACGTTACAAATTCACCTGATTGAGGTTGTCATTAATGAAATGTAATTTTGATTTATCCCCTGCAATGCGATGGAGTTAAAGGTTAATTATAGCGAATGGCGTGAAAATCTCAAATGAGGATCAGTTTTGAAATGGAGCCAAGAAAACCTCTCACAAAATTCCAACAAATGGTTACAGTAATTGACAATGATGGATGTAAGGAGTAGTGGTGTAGTACTGCGCACAACAAATAATGCTGTAATGAAGAATTATTCTAAGGTTTGTTTTAGAATATAAGGAAAGTGTGACCAGTATATTTAAAGCAGAAGAGAATTCTTTGGTTATGTCGACCATATATGACGATCATGGTTCTAGGCCATGGTTCTAGATCTAATGTGGACCACCATGTGTATTGACAATCCATAGGGAAAATCCCACTTACATTAAAAAGGCTGTGCGAAGATGCCTTCCCGTATCCGTATGCCCTGTTAGGGGGGCAGCTGTGTAGCTGGCCATGGCTTTCCATTGCAAAATCTACTTATTTCCGGATATGCTATGAGTGGTACTTGGTCAATCAGCTATTTTTTTCCATGCACCACATTGTAGCACAGGTTGTACATCATAGCAGAAGCCTTTTAGGGTGGATTTACATGTGGCACAGTAGAACAGGACTGGAGCTGCCAACGTGACCAGAAACACCTCCAGACTAAAAGTATAACCGGCATCCTCCATGACAATAAATGTATGCAGACACGGGCTAATTGGCCAACTGGGACACACACCTTGCCGCCGACCAGTCAATCCACACACCAGTAGAGTAGTGCTCATATTATTGTCCAACACCAAATGACACTGAGCCTGCCCCGGCGTGTGGATTGTGGATCACATGGTCCATGGTTGACATATTAACGTCTGGCATGGATGGCAAGCCGTAATATTACTCATTTAATATACAGATGAGTTTTTTTTCATTGTCCTTGATTGTTTGTTTAGCATAATGACTTCATGCTGCTTATATCTCTTTTTAGGACAATTAACATTGGAAAATATGCAGATGTCATGAACCTAGTTGTCATTTGGTCACTCACATCTACACTCATTTGTTTGATGGGGAAAATAATGGATTATTTTCCATTACATCCAAAATCCTGTGCAAATTAATTTCCTGAATATCTTTCACAGGGATTTTCCACCTTCAAAGTATTGATCATCTGTCCTCAGGATAAGTCATCAATAGTTGTTCACCAGGACTCCCGCCAATCATCTGTTCACCGGACTGCTGTGTCAAGGTATGGAGCCGAAAGCAGATAGCATCACGCACTCTGCAGCAAGCCATGTTGGTATTCAAGACAAAGTTCCAATAGATCAATTGTAACTCAAAAGTGATCAAGTCCCTGCATAGAAGTGGAGTTATTTATTATAAGTCTGATTGCCTGCAGTTGCCTCTAGGTGGAGCTTAACAACTTATAAGTTACATTAATTGATTGAGTTTGATAATAAAATACTATACAGCAAGGTCTTGAGTCTGATTTCATTGGGAGTGAAGCCAGCTATGGCACTTCAGATTCCATCCCCAATGATGATGTCCAAGGATCCCGAGCAGTGGGTCACCATCGAGTATGTATTGATGACCTATCCTGTGGATAGGTCATCAATAGTTTTTAAGCTGAAAACTCTATTAAGATATAGAAAAAATTGAGAGAGGGCAATAAACTTTTATAGTATAACAAAATAAGCTTTACTCACATTTTTAGGCCTTAGTCAGACGGGCGTTTTTAGCCGCGATTTGCGCATGCGCATGCGTCCGGCTTTGCAATGGTATCGGACACATGAGCGCTTTTTATGCGCTCGTCCGATAAATTATAGAACAAAAAATCGCAGATCGCACCTATCTGCGATCTGCGATTCCTGTTCTCTTCTGTATATGCGCTCAATGGGGCCGGCGGCAGCAGCGCCGACCCCATTGAGAACATATAGAAGACAAATCATTCTTCTCTGCCACAGCTGTAACAGCTGTGGCAGAGAAGAACGATGTTTGCCCATTGAATTCAATGGAGCCGGCAATACAGCCGCTCCATTGAAAGCAATGGGCTGCCGGAGTGCGCGGGGTGAATTGTCGGGAAGGGGTTAAATATATAAGCCCTTCCCTGCAATTCATCCTAAAATGTGTTAAAATAAAAAAAAAATGTATACTCACCTTTCCGCTGCAGCCGGAGTCCAGCCGCGGCCGCTGTCAGTTCTCCTGAACTGCTTCTCGGCACTATTTAGCCGGCAGGGCTTTAAAATCCCCGCCTGCTGAATGATCTGCCTCTGATTGGTCACAGCCCTGACCAATCAGAGTCAGGTTTCACTCACACACCCATTCATGAATTCATGAATGGGTGAGTGACTGCTGCCTCTCAGCGCTGAGCCAATCAGGGGCAGGTCTGACTCACATCCATTCATGAATTCATGAATGGGTGTGAGTGAGGCATGCCTCTGATTGGCTCAGCGCTGAGCCAATCAGGGGGCAGGTCTGACTCACACCCCCTTCACACCCACTGCAGGACAGCCGCGCGGAGCTCCGGCTGCCGGCAGAAGGTGAGTATACAATTTTTTTTTATTTTAACACATTTTAGGATGGATTGCAGGGAAGGGCTTATATATTTAAGCCCTTACCGACAATTCATCCCGGGCTCGCCCGCAGCGCATTGCTTTCAATGGAGACGGCTGTATTGCCGTCTCCATTGAATGCAATGCGCTGGACAGCTCTGGCCCGTTTCTAATGAAACGCGGCTAGGAGCAGATTTTCGGGCGATTTGCGGGCGACTTGCGCGCAGCGGTCACGCGATTTGCGGATGCGCATCCGTCATGCAATCCGCAAATCGCGCGAAAAATCGCCCGTCTGACTAAGGCCTTATAGTACACTCGTCCAGCAATGCTACTTCAGTCCTCCCCTCTCGGTTTTGTCTATATGCTGCAAAGTTAAAATGTCTGTACACTCCCATGACCACTGTAGCCAATCACTGGCCTTAGAAGTATACAGAATGAGACCATTGTGGTCAATGATTGGCTGCAGCGGTCATGTGTACAGTCTATGGAATCATTATCTCTATAGCTTATAGAAAAAAAAAAACTGGCTGGAGGAGCTTTACTGGAAAGATGAGGGACCAAAAAGGCTTTCTTTTTTAATTTCTTGCTCTTTCCCCAATTTTTCCATATCTTGTAAAAACATATCAAGCTATACCAAGTGGTGAATGTAGACAGCTATAATTGTAGAATTCATCCCTGTGGCTATACGGTGGCGGAGTGGGGGGGGGGGGGGGGTACAGAGCTCCAACTGCTACAGAACATTGGACCGGAAATGACATGGTCTTAAAAGGTGGGATCAGTGAGTCAAAATTTGAGAAGCGATTTATATTGTACCTACCGTGTTTCCCCGAAAATAAGACAGTGTCTTATATTAATTTTTGTTCAAAAAGGTTTAACTTTTTTACATGTATAGCTGCCTGGACACTATTTAAATTGACTTTTTTAGTTAACTGTTAGCAGGGCTTAATTTTGGAGTAGGGCTTATATTTCAAGCATCCTTAAAATACCTGAAAAATCATTTTGCATCCTCAAAAATTCTGGAAAATCATGCTATGTCTTATTTTCAGGGTATGTCTCATTTTCAGGGAAACAGGGTACATTTTTTAAAGATACAAAGGCTCACAAATATACAACCAAAAGGCCATACAGATAATATTGCCAAACATGTTGCCCATAACAATCAGAGTATAACTGCGTTTTTTGGAAAAGACAAAAAAAGACAGAAACAACTCAACCCCAATATAGACTAAATCTATCCCGTTCTATCCCAGTGCTTATAAAGGACCAAAATCAATAGACCGTTTTTGCAATGGGACAAAAATCCAATGGAGTTAAAAAGCGCAATGAGATGTCTTAGATAATGCATTTCGAATTACATAGTCATAGCTGTTACTACTGCGAATAGAAGAAGCTAAAAAAAATAACCTGATTGGTTGCCCCATCAAGACCCATAATATAAACAGTTAATAAAACGTTTCCTAAATCCATAATCAAAAGTCAAAAAGAGAAGAATCTCCCATTGGCTGGTTAGTTAGAAGGCAATTTCCCAATCCTTATAGTCCGGATAATAATTATGAACACATTGCACATATTGTATACTATAGGGTAATGTTTCTGCTTGCTGACAAAACAAGATTAAGGACTTCCATAAAAAAATGTGGCTGTGGTGCTTGGTGGTGTTGCTTTGGTATATTTTATGTGCATTGCAAGCACTGACTCAGTGTCTGAGCATTATTCAAAAAGAATAATGCAACGGCTGTCATGGGGACTACAGGCAAACAAAGACTTTGGAGCTGATATAAAACATGTGCTGAAAAATTATCTTTCAAGGTTTAGGCTATAAAATCAACATAATGGACTGCTCACAATTCATGATACCAATTTGTTAGATATGTGTAGAGAAAGACAATTATATACCATTAATAAAAATGGTACATTCTAGCCTATGAATCTCTTAAGTAAAAATGGTTCAGTCACGTTCAATGCTGTTAATCACACTAGAAAAAGGGTAGCAGACAGCATGCATTAAGAAGTTACTGGGGCCTGAGGCTGGTCATAATTTCTGCCACCAAATTTATTTTCCTCCTCGTCCAAAGAATTACCTCGGAATAGAGATTAGGAAATGAGGGAAAACTTGCATTGCCCACGCTTCACCATTTCCTATATCAGAACTCAGTTTCCCTCTTAGAAGAAAGACTACAGAGGCTTAAATAAGGATCTGTATTAAAGGCCTTTTGCCAAAATCAAAAGTTATTCCATATCTACATGATAGAGGAAAGATGGTTTCATCACCAACACAGAAAGGGGTTCTTTACTGTAAGAGCAGTGAGACTGTGGAACTCTCTGCCTGAGGATGTGGTGATGGCAAAATCGATAGAGGAGTTTAAGAGGGGACTAGACATCTTTTTAGGCCTCAGTCACACGGGCGCGTCGGCGCCCGTGTAACTGTAGGAAGGAGACAGATGTACCTGAAGACGGACTTCTCTCTGCAGCGCCGGGAGGAAGAACATGTGACCGGCTCCATTGCCGGTCATGTGTTCTTTCATCAGCACTGGAGAGAGACGGCCGACTTCAGGTACAGCCGTCTTCTAACTGTCAGTCACACGGGCGCATCGGCGCCGGTGTGCGGGTGCCGATGCGCCCGTGTGACTGAGCCCTTAGAGCGCTATGATACTACAGGATATAGATATTAAATAACCAGCGGGGTTGTTGATCCAGGTTTTTGAGTCAGGTAAGAACTTTCAAATGTTGATCCAGGGGTTATTCTGACTGCCATTATGCAGTCGGGAAGGAATTTTTCCCCCCGAAGGGGCTAAATTGGCTTCTGCCTCACTGGGGTTTTTTTTTGCCTTCCTCTGGTACAACAAGGCGGGTGAAAATAGGCTGAACTATTCGAACACTGTCTTCTTTCAGCCTAACATACTATGTTACTTTGATAGGTGATAGCTTGATAACTTTATGGTGCTACAATTACTGGTATTCTAAGCAATCCTAAAGGCCCTTTTAGACGGGACGACTGTAGGGCAAACGATGCCCAACACTCGTCCCCGCACATACTAGCTCCCGTGCACCTGCACAAGAGCTAGTATAATTAGCTCTCAGCGGGTAGGCAGCAGGAGGTTTCTCTCTTCTGGCTCCCACGCCACTGTCCATTGACATAACACAGCAGCCGTTCAGTCGTGAACAGCCGCTAGTTAAACTGAACGAGGAGCGATCAGCTCATTGTTCATCCTTTATGCAGCATAAACAATGCACTAAAAGCTGATCGCTCATTGCTCAGTGTAAATAGCGTACTGAACAGCTGCTGCATTATGTCAATGGAGAGGGGCGGGGGAGTGAGAGAAGAGAAATCTCCAGCAGCCGCCCCGCCCCCCTGCTGGCTGCTCTGTGAGTGAGTCAGCACTTTTAGCTCCCGTGCAGGAGCACAGGAGCGAGGATACACAAGGACGAGTGTCAGGCATCGTTTGTAAACCCGTGTAAACCCAGCTTAAGAATGGGGATCCCGATAGTCTCCACATGAATGAAAACATGGTTGCACATGACAGCATCAGAAATTGCCAAATATGAGTGCCCAGCAATCTCTAGCGCTGTCATTGACATAAATTGAGCGGTGACCCACATATGCAATATCTGCATTTTTCATGTGGGAACCAATGTAATCCCTGTACTCAGTTTCAGTGGACATCCCAGTAGTCAAACCCCGGCCAATCATAATGTTATCCCCTGTCCTGTGGAGAGCCTTCAATATTGGTACATCCTCTTTAAAGTTTTCCAACTGCTACTTTCCTCTGTACTGTAAATAGGGCACCATGATAGGATATTAACTTGTCAGCAAAAAGTTAGAGGATTTTTTTTAAGTTTCACTTATCTTCACTTCTGTATTTAAATAATTCATTTGTGATCTGCAACAGTACTCTTTAAGAGTTTATCCAGCGAGGGAAGTACTTGTACAATCCAGTTCGAGTCCAGCGATGACAAAACCTCTACTTCCAGCCCAGTACTGACATTGGTCATGGAGAACACAGCCTACTTCCATTCTCTCGTTGCCTATGACATCAGTCTTCCTCCTTGTTGGTGACATCATTCCTGGGGACTTGCTGTTTGACTCGTTTCAATAAAGAAGCCAGCCCCTTTCTCTGTTACAGTCAATGCAGAGATAGAGAAGGGGCTGGCTTGGTCATCAAATGAGCCGAACAGCAAGTCCCTAGCAATGATGTCATCAACAACCAAAGGAAGGAGGAAGACTCCACACTGTGTGATCTGGTGTTGAAATCAAGATGGAATTGGAGCTGCCGACATCGCTGGACCCCAAACAGGATTGAGTGGTAAAAGTTTTCTATGGAATCATACTTTACTATGTTTCGATAATGGAAGTTGTGCCCATAGTCAACTTTTTATAAATCTAATGAGGAGGCAGAGAGAACAGAGATGCACTCCTCTAAGTTATACGTACTTTATGATAAATATAGGATTCCATCTAACAATTATGGGGAGCATTTATCTAAGACCGGTGTTCTAGATGTCAGTCAGATAAGTGATGATGGAGTTAGATGTGCCAAATATAATAAGAGGCACAAGCCTCTTATTACATTTGGCACATCTTGAGTTGGCTGTATGCCATTAGCTGACATTTATGGCAGCTAAAAACTAGGTTTATGCTATAATTTACGCCAGATTCTGGTGTATATTGTAGTAAATTTGATGGGCCACAGCTGGCCCCGTGCCTTCCCCCAAATCATGCTTATTTTTTTTTTTACAAAAATGGAAAGAGGGTGGCGAAAAATGCTGGAAAGTTACACATTTTTGCACAAGTAGGGCTTGGGCAATAAAATACAACTTTTTAACACCAGAATTCTGGTGAAAAGTTAATTATGAATTCTCCACTATGGAGAAATTTTTCATTTGTCCATGACTTGTTTGTGCTGATCAGAAGACCTTCTCTGCAAGAAACGGCAGAGAGCATCTGCACCTGATGGTTGAGCCAGGAGCTATGGTACATTCATGTGCTCCAGAGATCCCGGCCACCCAGCAGATCATCGAGTTAAAAGTGTGCAAGTGCCAGCAAGTTCTTCTCCATAGTGGAGGTGGTTGGTTCCTCTAGCAACAAATAGTAAACAAATTCAATGAAGACTGTGGTTTTTATAGCTGATGGAGCATTTTTGACACACACACATGTAATTGGTTAGTTCTTTATTATTTTTGAATTTCCATCATAATGGAATGAGGTTTCTGAGATAGAAATACCCCTTTAAGGCCTTAGTCAGACGGGCGATTTTTCGCGCGATTTGCGCATACGCATGCGTCCGGTGATTTTATAAAACCATTGCTTTGCAATGGTATCGGACACATGAGCGCTTTTTATGCGCTCGTCCGATAAATTATAGAACAAAAAATCGCAGATCGCACCTATCTGCGATCTGCGATTCCTGTTCTCTTCTCTATATGCACTCAATGGGGCCGGCGGCAGCAGCGCCGACCCCATTGAGAACATATAGAAGACAAATCATTCTTCTCTGCCACAGCTGTAACAGCTGTGGCAGAGAAGAACGATGTTTGCCCATTGAATTCAATGGAGCGGCAATACAGCCGCTCCATTGAAAGCAATGGGCTGCCGGCGTGCGCGGGGTGAATTGTCGGGAAGGGGTTAAATATATAAACCCTTCCCTGCAATTCATTCTAAAATGTGTTAAAATAAAAAAAAATTGTATACTCACCTTTCCGCTGCAGCCGGAGTCCAGCCGCGGCCGCTGTCAGTTCTCCTGAACTGCTTCTTGGCACTATTCAGCCGGCGGGGCTTTAAAATCCCCGCCTGCTGAATGATCTGCCTCTGATTGGTCACAGCCCTGACCAATCAGAGGCTGAAAACACACACACCCATTCATGAATTCATGAATGGGTGAGTGACTGCTGCCTCTCAGCGCTGAGCCAATCAGGGGCAGGTCTGACTCACACCCCCTTCACACCCACTGCAGGACTGCCACGCAGAGCTCCGGCTGCCGGGAGAAGGTGAGTTTACAATTTTTTTTTATTTTAACACATTTTAGGATGGATTGCAGGGAAGGGCTTATATATTTAAGCCCTTACCGACAATTCATCCCGGGCTCGCCCGCAGCGCATTGCTTTCAATGGAGACGGCTGTATTGCCGTCTCCATTGAATGCAATGCGCTGGACAGCTCCGGCCCGTTTCTAATGAAACGCGGCTAGGAGCAGATTTTCGGGCGATTTGCGGGCGACTTGCGCGCACCGGTCACGCGATTTGCGGATGCGCATCCGTCATGCGATCCGCAAATCGCGCGAAAAAACGCCCGTCTGACTAAGGCCTAAAAGTGCAACATTTTGTCCTTATTTTCATCTCCACTTTTCCAGTGCCATAACTTTTTAATGCCTTAAGGACCGGCCCTTTTTTCATTTTCATTCTAGTTTTTCCTCACCACTTTCAAAAAATCATAACTCTTTTATTTATCCATCGATTTAGCTGTCTGTGGGCTTTTTTTATGGGATGAGTTGTATTTTTCAATGGTACTATTAAATGCACCATATACAGTACCGAAAAACTTTCGAAATGGAGTAAAATAGAAAAAAAAAACTCAATTCTGCTATCTTTGGACGGGTCTTGTTTTCATGGTGTACATGCTGTGGCATGAGTGACATGATAACTTTATTCTACGGGTTAGTACAAGAGTTTAATTTTTCTGGTGACATCATTGCATTTTCTGGTGACATCATTGCATGTCAGCTCTTTTTTTGTGGGAAGTCCTGTTGTTTTATTTGTGCTATTTTGGAATACATACGAGTTTTTAATCACTTTATATTAAATTATTTATTGGAGGTGGTGTGACAAAAAAATAATAATGCAATTTTGCATTGTGTATTCTTTTCCTGTCAAAGTTCACCGTGTTACTTTGATAGATCAGACTTTTACGGACGCAGCAATACCAAATATGTTTTTTTTGCTGTTTTGATTTTTTTTATATAAATATGGGAAGGGCTTTTTAAACTTTCTTTTATTTTTCAATTAATTAATAAAAGTCTTTTTTACTCACTTTTACATTTATTTAAGTTTTCACAGGGTACTTGACCTTCTGATCGTATGATTGCTCATGCAGTATAGTATTACCATAGTATTACATCATACTGCAATCTGACAGGCATTTTATCAAGTCATACTATGGGCACGACTTGATAGGCAATCAGTCATGGCAGCGCTTTGGGCCTTCAGAAAGCCCAAGGCGTCCACGGCAACCCAACTGCACATCACAATCGCATCATGGGGGCCCGTATGGAACCCCTGAATTTGATTGGGGGATTTAAATGCTGCTGTCAAAACTGGTGGGTGTCAGCTATTAGAAACAGCGGGCACCACTATTGTATAGAGCTGTCAATCCCCATCCAGACAAACCTCAAACTCACTGAACGTAACTGTATGGGGGCTTGCTCATTGAGCGGTGAGCTCGAATTTTTATCAGTACCATTTTGAGGTACATACAATGTGTTATATAACTTTTATATGTTTTTTTGTGGGGGATAGGCTAAAAAACATTGCCATTTTTTTTTATGACATTAATCATGCTGTATAAATGACAATGAATTTTTCCGCAAAGATACGATGGTATTAAGATACAATGATTTTTGTTCAGGTTTATCACTTTTTTTGGAAAAAAAATTTTTTTTTTTTATAATGCTGCATTCCAAGACCCATACGAGTTTTATTTTCTTTCGATGGAGCTGTATAAAGGCTTATTTATTTATTTTTTCATGACAAGCCATTGTCTTTATTGTTTTGATCATTATTTTGATCATTCTTATTGTGTTTTTTGGGAGCTAAAATGAACACAAACAAATCTTTATGAACGCAGTACATTTTTTTACTAAAAAATTTGAAAACATGCACAAAAATGAGGCTCTTTTATTTATTTTTTCTTGCATAATTTCTTTCAACATTTATTTTTTTTTAACTTTTACTATGACCCTGTAGAGGACTTGACCTTTTAATCTTATGATCACTCAGATAATACACTCAAATACTTCTGCACTGCAATGTATTATTGCTTCTACTTTGCAATACCAGACTGTCAACCCTGGAGGCTACTGTTAGACTTCTAGTTGTCGTGAAACTCATTGGCATTCTACAGGCCCATTTACATGCAATGATTATCATTCAAAATTTTTAGGTGATCATAAAATCTATCGTTCAGTTGGAGAGAAGATAACACAGATTGCATGCTGTGTTTGCTGTCCATGGTGCTGTATTCTCTACTGGAGCACTGATTACATTGTACTCAGCTTGCAGCCCTGTGGCAGAACAAAGGAGCTGAATGCAGAGAACAGACCACCTGCTTTTCTCCACATACAGGTCCCAGAGGCTCATTCACATGCAAATGAAGGTGATAAGCTGCTAATGGACATTAGTGTTTATTAGCAGTTTATGCAAAACAACTGCTCAAAACCTTTTAAACAATTATCTTTGCGTGTAAACAGGCATTAAGAGTAAATGATGGGAGGCCAATGACATCACAGATGTTAACCTCAATACTAACTATGACATGTAAAGAGTTATCGACTGGGATTGGAATTATCTCCAAACCCAGCCATTTCAGCGGTACCCCGGCTCTTAGTTACAGCTGACTCCCAGTGGAAATGGTGCAGGTTCAGTTGAATGAATGAATCACTACTTAGGAAATCTAGTTCCAGCAGGTGATAAATGTAAAAAGACATCTCAGAAAAAAACCTTTCAGGAAAGACAAAGTACTGTATACCAAATGTCAGTGAGCAAAATTCTCCAAGAATGTGACGAGAGGGTAAATGTCTCAAGTAGTATGAGAACTAGAAAATTCACATTGCGCAGTGAATAGGATTTGGCCCCGTCACAGCTCTAGAATTTGAGCCTACATGTGGGGTCGTCACTTTATGTAAATATTTGGACTAAATGCCACATTGTTGTTTTTTTCATACAAACATCGATACACGAGGTTGCCGCAGGAAATGTAAATGTTGGAGAAATATTAATTCAGGGACAGAAACAGCCATTTCAGAGCCAAGATGGAATGTTTCTATTCAAGGTGATTTAGAATACGGCTTTTATGTAATACATGTTTGTTATTTAATTGCTTTCAAGATGAACAGAAAGGTTGTATATGAAAGTCTGAAACTGGAAAATTGTCTAATTACGCAGTGAATAAACATGCTATGAGCGGGTCTATATTCGGGAAATCACAAATACTAATCGGAACTGTAAAATATATTATATTGCATGTTCTATAAAAACCCTGCTTTGTAGAAAATTACATCAAAACACAGATAGGGAGGGAGGATCCGTGTCTTACCATTTCAGTGGGATCAAAAGCTTAGCGGCTGTATTTAATAATGTAGGGAGGCTTGCCTGTGAAGGGCGTAAGCAAGGCGTAGGTTTCCAGAAGAGCACCAGCTCAGAATTCTGTTATCTAATTCCTTATAGAGGACATTCACTTTAAAGTGATTTTGTCACCAGATTCATTAAGTTTGACTCGGAGATGAACTTTGAGTCAGAAGAGGCAGGCTATGTCGGCTTGTCCCCGCCCGCATCATGCGGACTGACAATTCTCTTCCCTTTTGTGTATGGAGAAAGAGCTGTCAATCTGCATGGAGCAGATGGGGAGACACCAGAGTGGCCCGCCCCTTTGACTCGAAGCTCGGTTTTGAGTCAAACTTCATGAACCTGGTAACAGAATACCTTTAAGCTATGGTAGTCATACATATGAGACAACTTGCTGATGTAGATTATTTGAGTTGGCTGCTATCAATGCTTATCTTCTCAGCATGCTGCATGCTAATGTTTAAGCAGGTAGGTAGTACAGTAAGTAGCGGCCAAACACCTATGGGGACAATTATCTTGGGGGAGGGAAATTTGTTTGCTATTAAAAACTAAACATGACCCCTCTAATTGCTTTAAATGTGGATACCAGAACAGCAGGGATTTGCAGCCCAGAACCCCCTTCCAACTGGTGATCAGCCCTACCCTGACTTTTTGGAATTTTGGGGGATTTTTGAAATATAAACTCTACCCCAAAAATAAGCCCTAGCTGCATTACATTAAAAAAAGAGGAAAACATTATCTAGCAGACTTGGTCCAGTCCTGCAGTCTTTGGCCCCTCATACAACATCAGTTATTGGTTACAGAATTCATAAATCTTGCTTACAGGAAGCGATGGCTCTGATTAGTTCCTTAGTGTTGCTCAGCCAATTAATGCAGCACTCGATAAACCAATGCAATGGCTGTGATTATTTCATCGAACACTGCATTAATTGCCTGAACATTGGTCGAAGAACCAATCACAGCTATTGCGTTGTGGAGGTGGGATTTATGAATTGGCTGAGCCGTGACATTGATTCCCCAATTCATAAATCCTGCCTCTGCAATGCAATGGCTGTAATTGGTTCTTCAACCGTTGCTCAGCCAATCAGTGTAGGGCTTGATGAACCAATCACAGTCATCGCATTGATTCATCAAGCGCTGCAGTGATTGGCTGAGCAGCGCTTGAGAACCCATCAGAACCATTGCTTGCTGGAGGTAGGATTTATGAATCCTGTGACCAGGAAGTGATCTTCTGTAGGCAGCTGAGGACTGTAGGAAGCATGCTGGAGAGCAGCAGGAGAGACCCGGACCGAGCCTGCTAGGTAAGTATAATAAGACATCTGCCAATAATAAGACCTTGGGGCAAAAAATAATATAAGACAGGGTCTTATTTTGGGGAAACACAGGTATTATTATTATTTCATTACTAGGAAGTTT